>NC_056737.1:1254652742-1254680242 GCF_019279795.1 Protopterus annectens
GGAGTTGAGATACAGATCTAAGATTTGTGAAGTTGCAGAGGCCATGTCTTATTTTTCCTCACTAATGCTGGCGCTTAGTAATAAAGCAGCTGTATATGGAATAGCAGCTGTCAGGTCCTTTGTGTTGTCTAGGGTTACCACCTGTCCCACTTTGCGAGGGACAGTCCCTCTTTGGGCAGTTGTGTCCTGCGAAAAAATTGAAAAAATGACAAATGTCCTGAGATTTTAGAACAAAAATATTTCTTAAGTTTTCTTTAATAGTTGCATAAAACAGTTATTTTTTTATCTGAAATACCTACATGTTATATGAAATAGCATAAGCAACTCAAATTCTACAAAAATAAAATGTTATTTTGGCAAAAAAGTGAAGTTCTATCCTTTGTACTAGTCAAGGGTATGTTTTGTCCTACAAAATATGACATTTCTACAAAAAATGTCCCACTTTTGATATTTGAAAAGGTGGCAACCCTAGTGTTGTCCACAGCACATTTCTGTATTGTGTATTGTTTGTCCTCTGTGACATTCACAGGTTACTAACAAGACTTTCCCTTGCCAAAAGCAGAGAAAATCCTTGCATATTAATTCCTTCATAGTTTACATATTATAATTGTAAATCTTTTTTCTGACTGAACTCTTCACTTAGTTGTCTGTGTTCCATTACATTTCCTTTATTTATCATTTATGTATAACTGTATATGTAATGTAGACAGTCAACTTGCATGTTTCTGAGAGATGGGAGAATACTGGTGTAGCCAGAGAAGTCTACACAGACTTGAGACAAACATTTAAACTCCACAAGGATAGTGGCTAGAGGTCAGGACTGAACCATTTTTTTTTTTATCTTTGCATTATTTGATTACCTACACAACATATCTCATGGCTTAAATGCATACTTTTTTTTTTTTAGTCATCAACTAATTTGATTTAGTGGCTGCCATACCTTCACACAGTTGTCCCATGCATTCCTTCTGAAGGACTAGGGCTATGCCTCTAGGGTAAACTCACAAAGCCCCCTTCATTCCTGGGTCACACCAGGCCCCTTCCCAGGAAAGAGTCACGTGAGCCATTCATAACCTGCTGTTGAGTTTACTAGCCTCCCTGTTCAAAATGGAGCTTGGCCCATTCATTCCTCAGATGGAACTCTCCAGTCCTGTCTCTTCTGACAGGTGAGAGTGAGATGGTATGGAATGGGTCAGTCAGTTGATTAGAAAGCCCTTCCATCCCTTCCTTTGGGGCTCCTAACCCCTTTTCAGCTCCTTTGATTCTTGTTATAGCTGCCTAACCTCTGGGAAGTGTGCATGTTGTAAACACACACACTGTTCCTAAGGCTTGTTAAGTGCTTAGTGTCATAGGACAGCTTGTGTTCAGCAGACTTATAATGTTTGGGTACAGCACACAGTGCCCCCCATGTCACACAAATAGCAGGATGGGTAAGTCAGTGACCGCTCACTCCTGTCCTGCCCCTGCACCACCCAGGCCACTAATGAAAGAAGGGCAATCTGGATCACAGGACTTTATCCGTCTGTGCCATGGGGGCAGTTTGAAAGAAAATAAAAACTTCAGCAAATGGACATAAGTTAGAAACAAATCTGTAAGTATAATTTTAAGTTATTCTCCCAAGTTATTTTTTTTAACAATATGACCAAATGTTATACTACACGTGATTTCTAGTAAACCAAAATGAAAACATGACATTTGGAATCAGTTGCTATAAATCTCTGTTGGTCTTAGTAATGCTTATTTTTTTCCAGCACAGATGTTTAAATTGTTTTGGTTAATTTATAATTAATTAATGTCCTGGATAAGTTAAAGTGCTCATGTTTTTTATTTATTTTAATGAGGTACTCTTTATTGCTAACCCAGGCAAAACACAGCCAGCATGAAAAAATTTGTTTCATTCATTCATCGTGACTTGTATCTAGGGGAAAGTGTGTTAACTTGAAATTTCTCTGAACAGACTTACAAATGCTAAGCGTATATATTGTACTACCACAAATAATGTTTTTGCAAAATACTTCTAAAAATAGGAAATGAGTATATATTGCACTTCAGCTGTGTACCAAAGATATTTTACCACTTTGCTTTACATTTTGTATGAAGATGTAACAGAGACTTACGCCTGCCCTTCTGAAGACTAAAGATAACACAAACCAAATGCTGCAATTTTCCACCTGCTTTCCTTCACCTACTTAGTCAATAACATAACTTTAATTAACTGAGTAATCCTTAAATAGAAATTTATTAAAGTATTTATACATATTATCCTAAATCTACAGCTATCATTTTGTCAATTAAAATTAAGACTTTATATTGCAATTAAGTAAGTTAATTGCCCATTGAACAGCAGAATTACTAAGTGACTTATTTTAATGCATATTTTAATTGCCAATCATAACTGGGAAGGGAGCTAATCAAGTTGAATCAAGTCAGCACTGCAAACTTATACCCTAGGAAAAATTGTATGCAAAAACAAGAGGGAATATATTTTGAGTTCATCTTTTGGGAAAAGCTTAAAAGGTGCCTTCCAACTTTAAGCACTTAATATAATTGTAGTAATAATATCCTTGTAAGCATTTTTGCAAAATGTGCGTGCTTTAGTCAAGTGGTAATTATTTTATCTTGAGTATTAACATTCTTGATGATCGTATTTTCAGAATTGTTTAGGTTGGATTCACTTTGTGCATGTTGTTTAATTTCATAAACTTGTGTTTTGTGAAATTCTGTAGATCAGAAAAATGCTGTATGTATGAATTTGCATGTGATTTCATTCATTTTCTAACAAAGTAAAATATCTTTCGTTTAATTATAAATGTATTATTTTCTATATTTTTTATGTAAATGTAACTCCATGCATCTATTTTCTTAGTCACTTTTCCTGGTGAGGGTCATTGTGGTAAAAAGCTGAGCTAGACAGACCAGACTTCCCTCTCCTCAGCAACATTCTCCAGCTTATGTGCAGGGACGTCCAGGCATTCCCAGGAAATCTGAGACATAATCCTTCAAACATATCCTGGGTTTTCCCCAGAGTCTCCTCATGCTGTGCAGTGCCTGCTACACCCTCTGTGCTAGGTGCCCATGAGGCATGTCCACAAAGTGTCCACATCATCTCAGCTGACCTTTTTTTACCCAGAGGAACAGATGCTGTACTCTTACCTCTCCCAGGACTTGGTTCTTGTATCATCATGACCACAGGCTGCTGTGATGCATACAGCATTGCCGCTACTGTACCAATCTGCTGGTCAGTCTCACAATCTCCTTTTCCTTCACTTGCATACAAGATACCAAGTTACTAAAACACCCGTAGCTTTGACAGCTGCTGCCTCCTTACATGCAGAGAGCAGGTTTCCTTTTTTCCAGGAGAATGATTTGGAGGTGCTGTTTTTTTATCTTGCTGTTTATCACTCCACAGTGATTACTCCAGTCCTGATTAGTCACATGGGACCAAGATGACAAATCATCTTCAAACTAAAAATGCAGCAGTCACATCCCCAGAAAGGATACTTTCCAGAACTTGGGTGATATTTTGTCCATAAAAATTACAAACAGGAACAGAGGCAAAGAAGACCACTGGCACAGTCCAGTACGTAACACAATAGTGTTGTCCTTAACGATGACAAAGAAAATGCAGAGCCCATTTCTCAAATACAGAGACCAAATAGCTTGGTGTATTGACTCCTGGACTCAATAAATGTTGTAACATTTCCCACAGGACTTCAGAAGCACAGATTTCTATGCCTTCTCCACACAATCCTTTAGTTTCTGTACAGATCCACCACACTCAGGGCAGAATACATACTGCAGGGCAGAATACATACTGCTCTGTTAGAATGAAAGACTTGATTGTTCTTCAAAGTCTCCTTTCAAGCAACTTGATGTAGGCTTTCTCAGAAGAGTTGGAGAACACAATCTCTGCATAATCATTACCTTTATGAAAATTGGGATCACTATTCCAGCTTGCCACTCCAGGGGTATTGTCCACCCTTGCTGAGAACAGCCTGGGCAGTGTTCTGACTCTCCATCCTGAGTCACTGGATAGTTTACCAGAACCTGTCTGATGCTACCTGAAAGTAATTCGGCATATCTTTTCCAAAATCCTCCCACACTCAAGTGTTCATGTCAAGGATTACTGCACCTGCTGCTTCCCTGCCTAGTGCCTCTGCCCACATACAAACACTAGTACTGCATAGAGGGGGTTCTTTAATCTGAGGGCTTCCCACACTGCTGGTGCTTGCACAGATCACTGCGTCCTTCAGCTGTTGTGGTCTTGAATTGGGTCCATTCAGACTCCATACCCTAACTGCCCCCCGACCCATGTATGTGAGAGAATTTGTTCTGTGGTGGTGGAAATTCTACATAGAAATATTGTCTGAATGTACGCAGGACACCTTCACTATATTTTATGTTTTCACAAGTCTGTCCAGCCACTGCCGTGGCCACTTGACCCAACGTAGCACCAAATATGTTATTGTCCATTCATCCTTAAATAACTTTTTGTGTCAGAACTGAAGCATACACCCCACTAACCATGTTGTACAACTTAAATATATTTAATTCTCTTAGATGAGCACTATAAACACACCATCATATTTCATATGCATTTGACATGCAATGTGTGTGTTTTTTCATGCTGATTTCTCTGAATTTCCCTTATCAGAAAATTCAAACAGGTTTGTAAAAGTGTGGTGGAGCTCTGATCCTTACAGCTGCAAACCCAAATCTCTATGAGAAGTGTCCTGTTATCATTTTTGCAGTGGCTGCTGATCTCTGCAGTGGCCATGATTTTCCATGCTCTAGTTTTCAAATGATGAGCCAGATCTGAGATGTGTGCTTAATCCAGTGGCACTTTGGTAATATCCCACATCTACAGAATGCATAATGAAATTTATCAGGTAATGTGCTTGTAACAATTTTACCTGTACTTGCCAGCATCATGGCCTGATATGTTTTGTAATTCAAAATAGAGTCCTATTGAAAGTGTATAATCAATGGTCCGTAGCATGCTGTTAAAGTTTTAGTAGTATTCTTTTAACCGTGGGTGTTTGCAGCCATATTAATATATCTATAAAATACACTCTTTTTTCTGCAAACATTAAACTGGAGTCCCAGTTTAAGGTTCAGGTGCTATTTATACATTAGCAGCAGCATTATACGTTGTTGTTTTGAACACAAAAGTTTGATTTCACAGTCCCCCCCCCCCCCAGATTTGTCCTCCTGTTCATTTGGCATTAAAATGCACAGCATATACCAGCCACCATTTTTAATTAATTAATTAATTAATTAATTAATTAATTAATTAAATACAGTGTTAAATGCACTAAAATGCTTCTTTCCTGTGAAAATTTTGCCTGTAACTTGTGCAATAAAATATATTTCTGTATGATGCAAATTAGTTTTCAGTATAATTTCTTTAAATTCTGTACAGAGTGGAAAAAACGAAGTCTTGTTTAAGTGCTGGAAGAAATACAGAAAACCTGACATAAGTCCTGTGGGTATATATATATATATATATATATATATATATATATATATATATATATATATATATATATATATATATATATCAAAGAATGATCAACGTGTCACTACATAGTTGTTCTTCAGCCTGTTCATAGTTCACTGCATTAACAGCATTCAAGCTTATTGCTTATTTAAAGATGTTTATGTATAATATGTGCTTGCTTTCATTGAACAAAGATGAGTTTTTCCTAATACTGCTTTCATTTGTGGAGGCAGATTAATGCCTATATGCCTGCTGTTTTAGACTACAATTGTAAAGTATATTTCCAAGTGTATATGTTGCCAGAAGTAACAATTACATAAAAGTGAATTAAGACTTATTTCAAAGTTTTTTTCCCTGTTCTCTTAACAACTGATATTCATATGATTTTTACCCACAAAGCAAAAAAAAAGTTTGATTTATTAAAAATGCAGTAGTGAGGGTGTTGGAATGTTGATTGGATATCAGAGAAAAAGAAATGCTAAAATGTGATTCAGTCAGCTGTAATGTTAAACAAGAAATGCTATTCTTTTTATTCATAAAGTTTTATATGATTCTAGATGATGAATACAAGAAACAAACCCTTCTATTAGATGACCATTTCCATTTTAGATGGCTCACTAATGTAAAATGTAAGGAGAATGAAAAACAAGTCTTTGTCCATGCACAAAATAGAGGCCAGGAGACTGAAAACAGACATTTACCCAGAATAAGTGTTTTATGTAGAAAGTAAGACCCTTATATCTCCCACACCCAACCTGCTTATTATGAGGTCACCACTGTTACCAAAAATAGACAAACACTCATTAATGTTACAAAAAAATCAAGTATTAGTCTTTCACATTTCTTTGGTATATTGTGGACAGAAAAGCAACATCCAGAGTACTGTGCTCAGATTTTTCTGATTCAGGAACTTGATTTTCTGAACTTGTGTACCTCTGATAACACTTACCAGTTTGTTGTAAATGAGTATATATTTATGCTATTGGAAGAGAATAACTCTCTGCCTATTAGAATTTTCTTCAAAGTAAGCTTCTTACTGTATATTTAAGTAAAAAGAAAATAAAGGCATCTGCTGATGTTTCTGTAACTCAAAATTAATCACTTTAGTTACAAACATTACTCCTTGGATGCATGTTTGCTTAAACTTCCTTTAACTTCACTGTGGTTGTTCCTTAGCAGTGAATGGTTTGCTAATACGAAGCACTGTTTTTAATGTTTACTTATTCAGTAGGTTGCTTAAACTGCAGCAAGTAACTCTGGGATATTGGTGTATCTTACGGCTTTTGTGCCAATTTGCTGCTTACGTTACCAAAGATTATTTTATAGGCAGACATGGCATGCCAAAGAAATATGATTGTACTCAATTCCACTGACAGGTCAGTCCCATTTATATTTATGGTAATCTGTTACTGATTGAATAGTGTATCATCTTGAGGCCTTTCTGGACAGATTTTAGAAGATGAAGATATTGAATCATTTTGTAATTTTGAACAGTGTGTTTTACTAAGTAGTGTCTTCGGTAAAACAAAAGTAATATATAATTGTTTCACTTCAGTTAAGGAAGGAACATAAATGTAACCAATACTTCATTCCTTGAGGCAAGTAAACAGTCTCTGCATATATCCAGGACTGGCTTTCTGAATACTTGTACATCATATTTTTAAATGTTTAGCTTCTTAGAGAAGAAGCATTAGCTCTCACAGCTGAAGTTAGTCTGAACAACAGTTTTTAAGAAACACCATCATCTTTCAGATGTAAATCATTGAGACCAAACCCCCAGAACAAACAGTTTGTAGAAGATTACACTGTTCAGTCTTATTCACCCTGAGCTCATGGAGGTTGTAGACAAAACCCTCTGGTTAGCGTTCAGATTCTACTATATTGCTGGTTGACAACACATTCGCATAGCTAGCACAGTTCTCTATAATTTCTTCAAAGCAGACTTCCAAGATTCAGTTTCTACAGGACTTATCACATTTTACTCATCTTCTCAGTAAGCCTATCAAACATGGAGATTTTTTTTGAGCTCATAGTAAACTTCATTCTTTCTTTATATCCAGTGGTAGTGGTGCTGCGGTAGCGTTGTCGCCTCACAGCAAGACGTTGTCCTGTTCAATTCTCAGCTAGAGCGTCTTCTGTGTGGCGACGTCAGACATGCATGAATGGGCGTACCTTTGTTGAAGGTTGTGTGTCAGGGCTGGTAACTGGGCACGTAAAAATCCACTACCAAACATTAGCGGACCGGAGTTCCGCTCTTGCGACTCCAACTGGGATAAGCCAAAAGACACAGCAGCAGCAGCAGCAGTAAACTTCATTCTTAGCTGTCCTCAGTGGGGCCCTTTCCTCGCACTCTGCTTTCACAGCTCATGTTATCTCTCCAGTAGCTGTTTTTCACTGGAATGTGTACACATTAAAGGGATGTCTGTGGGAGGGTCTTCTGTTAGGTCTCCATTCTGCAAGTAATACATTTGTCAGTAGAAGGAGCTCTTGCTTTGTAACCTACTTTGTCACATAACCCACCCAGCTCATACCTGGCATATGTGCTTCGTTTGGCCTCCCTGACACCATGTTGATAGGCCATATTCTGTGCCATTGCCCATTATGTACACTGTTCTCTAAGTTTAACCAATAGCTTCAGCTCTGCCTCTTGTAAGTGCATGTATAGTTAACTCAAGCAAAATATGAGCAGTTCCCATTGGACTGCTATGTATTTCCTCTTAATCCTATCAGGATAGCATGCTGTATATAATTTTCCACTTTCTTCTCTGACTTTGATACCCTTATACATGCATTCTCAAACAAAATCTTGGTAAGGACAATCCTTATATATTTCAGCCCAGTATTGACTTCCTCCACTATCTTTTTAACCATTTATTTCATCTCGTTGAGTTTTTTCTTCATTTGTTTCATATCTCAGCACTAATTCCTTCCATCTGTTCCTTAACCTTTGTCCACACAGCAGTTGCCTTCACATAGTTACTGTAGGTATCTTTAGTATTTTCTTTGATTTGTACCAGTTCATATGTCATACTTCATTGCCTCCTGATCAGCCTTTAATCCTGCATACCTTTCTTCATAGGCTTTATGCAGCTCCCATCCTAACCTGGCACTTTCTGAAATGGGGGACAACTAACTGTTTCTTATTTTAGTATCACTACTTGACTTGTGTGTTTTTTTCTTTACTTGCACATTTGCTGAAGTCTCTCTCAATATTCATCTTTACGTCCATTTATTTAGAGTTGCAGTACATATACTGCTTGCCTTTACCAATTCTTGATTAGTGTTTTTATCTTCCATTTCTTTCAGTAAATTATTTTATGCTTTTGACTTTTCTTTAGTTGTATTCATTTGGTCTGTTACTTCAAGTACTTCTCTGGAATGCTGACTCAACGTGGATATGGAATCTTCATGTTCTTTCACAGTCTTTTGCTGCCAGTAACTTTTCCATCCTGCAGACATTTCAGTTCATCTAGTTCTTTTTCTGTTATTTCTGTATTAGTACTTTACTACTACAGGCAGAAGCAGCAATTTGATATCCTGTTTGACCTGCTGTATTTCTTGGTTTGGTTTAGATTTTGTCTGATTGCCTTCTTGCTCAATCCCCTAAACTAAATGTTTTCACTGAAGGGCAGTTCCTGTTAACATTCTTTTACTTTATTCTTCAGCTTCTGTTCAACATCTGTACTCTTGTGACCTTTTCTCTGCTTTCTGTTGTGACTGCTGACTCTGTAGTCTTGAGACGTTTCCTGTTGCCGTTTCAGTATTGCATCTACATCTCCAACAAACGTACTTTTCTCCAATTGAATATAAAATAGATATTTTTATCTCTTGACAGAGTTGGGGCAGAGTCTCACTCCTTTCTGTTAAGAAATCTCTGATGGGGATCACTGCATTGTAATAACTCTGTATTTGCTAAGAGTCTTTATTTTTTTTTCTCATGGTTTGTGAATTGTGCCTTTAAACACATTCTTACTTCAGTCTGCATTTCTCTTTTCTAGACATTTTCTAATTCCACACTTTCCCATCACGCACATATACACATTCTTTATTTGAATCTTTTTTTGGTATACATAATTCAACATAATTCTAGTCATTATCCAGTGTGAGTAGATAGTTTTCCTTTGTTCACATACATACTGCATTTTATCTGGACATTCTTTTAAATATGAAAGGTGCTAACACAGTGAGAATTCAATTAGACTAAGTTGGTCATCTTTAGATGCCAAGAGATCTGAGTCAAAAACCACCAGCTCTAATGTCTGTTGCTTTATCACCTGGCCGAGCCTTATCACCTTGGAATGTCTTGTCAGGTTCTCTTCTCAATTCATTCATAGTAGACTGAGTTCTGTATAGCAAATTCATTGTGAACAGACTGCATTTTACTTAACTCTTCTCCTGACTGTTGAATTTCACTTTGCAGCTCAGCTTACACTTGAATAGCAACCTGATGTTCAGTTTTACTACACTCTCACTTTTTGCTTTGAGTTACTTATTTCTCCCTTTCTGTTACTGTTCCCTTTCATTTGGTTTTCAATTCTTATATTTCTTTCACCTTTTCAGAATTTTTTTGTAGCTCATTCCATAGCTGGTTCTCCTTACAGTGCAAGTCTTTCGGTCTCTTTGCAAAAATGCTTATCTCATTCATTGTATGACCACATTCTTTTATCTGAATTTGCAACTCGTATGTCTGAGGCATGCTTTTTAATATTCAGAATTGCAGTGTACAACAGTGTTCTGAGATTCTCAGTGGAGTTTTTCACTGAGTCGTTGTCTAAGATTGCAGTACACCATTTCTTAAGGTCTGAAATTTGAGCTTCACATTAAGTCATATGACTTTAATACAACACAGGTTCATCTTGCAAACTCTGAAAATGCTTCAATAAGTTATTCTGTTCCTATGCTAGGCTGTACTCCTACAAAATAAATTTCCCTTCTCAACTCATTCTAACCATTTCCTAAGACATATAACTTTTCATCCCTACACATTACATCACACTTTGGGCCAGAAGCCTGCATTTTATTCACTTATTTGGTCCAAATTCTCCTTTAGACTCAAAGTTTCTGGTGCTTACATTTGGTCTGATTTAAAGTACTATTCTGTTCAACCAGCAAATAGTTTGCTTTATATATATGTGTTCAGTTTTATTTTGAGTACGTTGATCTGTTTAGGCACACTGGCATCTGTACTTTGAAACTAACCATTTGTAATTGTGTACTACTAGTGCCGTTCTACACAAAACCTTCAGTGGCACTTGCATTGTCATTTTTGTTTCTATACCCTGACTTGTACAGCAAGCTCAGATAGCCTGTCAGTGTATGACCAGGATAACAGTTTTTAATTCAGATATTTCATCTTTATATTTGTTCTATGACTTGTCAGTACATTGTTTATTTTAGAGGCCATTTATGTTGATCACAACATCTCTTCTGTGTACATCTGGTTGTTGCTTTTGTGATTTCTGAATTGTTAGTTGTAATGATTTCCCTGATGTTTTGTAATCTAGTGATCTCTGTCTTAAAAAGAGAAAAAACCTCTGGAAGTTGACTTTTTCCAGCATTATAATATTGAAAATAGTGTTTAAACTCTGAACCAAAGTTTTCTTCTAGCTCCTTTACCACCCTTAATGCTAGAAACATCACTCTCAGGCAAAGTCCTTCATTTTGAAGAGGTGTAAGACATGACTGCAAAATACCCATATACTTCTGTGCCCTTTCTTGAAATTCCTGTATATTTGTTTGTGGCCTACAGCTGCCCATTTCCTGTTCCTGACTCAACAGGCTGACTTCCCACAAACCTGCCAGGAGGGTTTCAGTAGCTTTTTCTACAGTATTTTGCTTAGTAATGTCATTGTTTAGTTTTTCAACTTCACTTAGCATATTAGTATTACCTGACTGCATTTAAAAACTGCAATTTGACTCAGCTTGCCATTATAACTTATTTAGAAGCACTACAATGACCACTGCATTGTTTTCATCACAAGCGTCATTTTTATTTTTGCCTCTCATTTTTCAGTGCTAGTAACTTGTAACTTTACCAGGGACATGCACAAAACTTCTTTTGGGCTTATAATTTTCAGAAACCCCTTTTACTGCCACAGGTTTTATTTTTTATAGGTAACGTCAAAATGTAATAACAGATGATACCTGATATGCACACAATCAGCTTTACAACACAACTTTAATTTTACATAAATAATTTATCAGATTTCAAGCACCCAGTGAGATGTAGATATTTTAACTGCAGGATATTTACAGATGTAGAAAATAAAGACATTTTTCATTTAAAGCAGTACCTTCAATTGATTCAATATGGCACACTCTGATCTGCCAGCAATCAGCACTTTCAGCGGCTTGTTAGGGTTCAGCTCAGAACACACCATGAAGCTACCATCGGTGAATTCATGTACATCACCCATTCTTATATTGTAAAACCTCACAACTGCCTGAGCCTTTTCCCCCAAAATGTAGTTCATAAAATGTTTGCTACAATAGGATTTTATAACACTATGCCATGAGGATTGTATCTGAGCAGGTTCAGTTTGCAGTTTCATTATGCTCAGATGTGGTAGGCAACCTTTCAGCAATTCCAGCTATAGACCACTTTTACAAATTCAGTGCCTGTCATAATACAGTATTGGTTCTGTGTTAAAATATGTCTTTCTTTCTGTTGAAAAGAGACCTGTCGGATGTTTTTAATGTGTTCGCCAGTGGAGGAGAGCTCATTGTTACAGTAATTTGGCATGTGCACATACACCACAAATTAAGCTTTAATAAAGGTACATCCTACCAACATAGCTTTCCAGACCCATGAATAAGTAACACCAGTGCCTAAGCTGTGACACTGTCTCCTCCAATTGCTAACAGGTATAGCTAAGCTCCTGTCTCATTTCCAGAAATAAAGGGAAAAAAACCCCTCCTTTGTAACACATATGTATGTTTTTATTGTTGTTATTACTAACAATAAAATACATCCACTCACTGCAAGTTCTCACCTTGTCTGGATTTTTTGCAGTCACACTGAGAAGCGCAAGCCTCCACAAGGATACTGTTGAGTGCCTAATGAGTGCCATCTTCTTTAAGAATATCCATTGCAAATCATCATGCAGTTTTCATACTAAAGACAAAAAATGATGTACTGGCACTGTGGATGCATAGCCATTCAGCATCGGCAACTACCATACTGATGTATAGAGTGGCTGCCATTCAGAAAGGGAAGTATATTAAGCCAGACCTGTTGTATGTTTCAAAAAATATTTTTGTCATTTCTGACAGCTCATTTTAAAGTTGTTAAGTTGTTGGTGGAAATATTGAAAACTTTCAAATTTGTGAGCCTACTTTTAGTATGTAGAAGATTTTGTAATAAATTTTGCAGTTTCACTGTATTCGTGTGAAGACTGTATTATAGGTATTACTTCAGACATCCTCATGGTTGTGACTTTTTTTTTTCAGATCCAAGATTTTTTTACAAGGAAGAATTTTTTTTGTGCAAAAATCCTATTTGGAGCAAGATGTGCAGAGGGGGATGTATTACTTGATATACTGTGTATGTGCTGGATGGAGCCTTTGGTTTATTCATTGAACCTGAAATCTGTGTTTTAAGTGACCTTATGTCCAAAGTGTAGTTATCTACAAGCTATGAACTATTTAAGTAGGTTGTTACCATATCAGGTTTCCGTGGTAACTCTGGAGCAAATCTCCATATTTGCTAAAAATACAGTCATACTGATGAATGTTATTCAGTGAAATTCCACATATTCAGCCTGTGTTTGTGCTTTTAACCATGCATGTTGCTTTATGATTATAGTAGAAGGAACCCATAGAATGGCATTCACAACATCATAGATATTTTGCCATATGCTTATTTTTTTCTGCAGTATTGATTTCTACCCCCATGTTTTGCACCTGAATTAGACAAATATTTGCACAGTATCCATAGCCTACTGCAGAATTTTCTGTTATTGTAGTGTTAATTAAACTGGAGCCTTGACAGCTAGGATGAAAGAAGTAAATGTAGTTTTCCCTAATCTGCCCATAGTTTATGACTCCACAGTGAGTAGTGTTGTTAAAGGATCCGTCTTGTACTGTTCTTGAATGGAAGTGATGTATGCAACAGTAAGGTTAGAGTTATGATTTCTGTGTATGTGAAGTCTGTAAAATGGAGGTTTGTATAATCTGCTTGCCAGTGCTGGCGACTGTACATCTTGCGATGCCTGTTATTGTATTATTATTATTGTTATTATTATTATTATAAATATTAAATGGGAATAAGTTATTACTGCATGATTTTTGTGCATGTGATTCTTAGTTTTTAGCTTTATGACAGAGAAAAAATATCAGGAATGTAAAGAATATGAAGGATGGAGAGTGAGGTATGTATAAATGCTGAGATAATACAGTGGTTAGAGTCCTGGCTTTACATGTAGGTGTTCACGGTTCAAGTACCAAGACAGGCAACATATATATTTTTTTTACTAGAAAAGCTCACCAGACTCTGCTACACTTTGCTGTGAAGGAAAGGTTAGTTTGATTTTATTTGTTGTATTTTGTATTACTTTATTGTTTTCTTTACCTTGTGTTTTACTTGTATTCTGCTTTTAGCTGCATATTAAAACTTCAGAAGAGACCACAGCTCTGTCTCTTGTGAGTCAGGCAGAATTTTTTTCCCCATCCACCCACCCGCTTACTGTCATGTTCTTAAATACCACTGTCTTTCTAGTTGCCTGCCTCTTATGTTAATTTGACCATATATCTCATTTCCTCTCTGCTTTCACTGGCTTGTGTGAGTAAGAACAAAATTATCATTTTGTGAAATCACTCCCCTTCAACTATTTAAATTTATTGGCCATCCTACTGTATTTCATAGTACCAGAATACAGAAGTGACCACCCCCTTTCAGTCTATCTTGCTGTTTTAAAAATAGTGACTCTCCACTAAACCTTAACTTTTCAGACAGGTAAAACTTAAGTTACCTACTTTCACATCTAACTTATCTAGTGCACACTGCAGTGTTTAGGATAAACCATTTTTTTTCATCTTGCCTTTAAGCATCCTTTTGATTAGCACTTGCCCTAATACCTTCTGGAAAGCTCTAGGAAGCCTTAAACTGATACAAGCACTCAACTCTCCTTGTTAATAAGGGGAAATTAATCATAGGCACTAAACAGCCTAGAATTGCAAAGTACCTTGCCAAGGCAAGGGAAAACAGCTACTAAACTTTACAAAAAAAGCACCAAACCAGGCATGTCCAAGGGTCAGCTTCCGGTGATTTCTCCTGTCCGCCTGGTGAATCTGGGCATACTGGGGCAATGCAACAATTGCCTCATGTACACAGACAACCGTCTCCTCCTACCACCCAACACTACAACCTGTGAGAGATGCACTTACATAGCCAAACTGGAAGCAAAGCTCTCTCCACCCAAGATTGTGCTAGACAGTCAAGAGGAGAAGGTTAACACCCACACTACACCTCAAGCAACACATAGCCCTTCTAAACCCACAGCACCAACACCCACACATAGCAACATTAAATCCACATAGGCGGAGGCCCTTAATTGTAACCTGCCCAAGCAGCAAGGACCTCCGAAGCTGAAATGCAAACAAACCCCAGTCACAACCAAAGTGTCACATAGCTCACAACACCAGTGTGCCATCCAACAACAGCCCCTAAGGCAAGACAATGTACCTAACACTTTAGTCATAGGTGACTCTATAGTCGGGTACACTGATGTCCCACTCACCAGGCTGAACAAGGAGAAAATTACAGTCAGCTGCCTGTCAGGTGCCAGGATCTGTCACATAACGCATGCACTCAAGTCACTCCATAACAAGTACAAATATGAGTCTGTCATTGTCCATGTTGGAGTGAATGACTTGAGACATACCTCCCTGGACTACATGAAAAGAGACATGGAAGAGCTCTCAGATCATGTGGCCCAGGCAGGTATGACCCTAGCCCTGAGTAGCATCCTGTCTTTGCTCAGAATGATACCACAATATAAGGACAAAATGATTGACTTCAACAATTGGCTAAGCATCTGGTGTCATTCAAAGGGGGATCCAGTATCTGTCTGCCTGGGACGACATGATCGACAGACCGCAATGCTTTGTCAGAGATGGTCTGCACCTGTCACCCCTGGGATTCAGGTTACTGGCTAAGGCTCTTGCCACCCCTATAGTGCTTTTTTTAGGCAAAGTTCAAAGGACAAAACCACCACCATAACAGGTACAACCATGCAAATTCTGAAGGTAATGCTACTTAATGCTAGAAGTCTAAACCTCAAAATGCACTCTCTTGAGGCACTCCTAAAAATGGAGAACATTGATATATGTACAGTAATTGAGACCTGGTTCAAGGCTTCGGAGAGCACCCCTGCAATACCAGGCTACAACTCTTACCACACTTTTTGTTCAACAAACAGGACCGAAACACTAAAGGTGGAGTGTCTATATTCACCAAGGATATTCACACCACCTGGCTAGTTGCCCAACACAATGCGTCTGAAATTTTCCAGGTGCAACTAACACTAGGTAAGACTGCAATCCAAATTATAGCTTGCTACAGATCCCCCACCATGCCCCAAGATTCTCACTACACCTTTCTAAACATACTGGAAAAATATTAAGATACAACCAAACACCCTAATACTGGGTGATTTCAACTACCCTGCCATTAACTGGGAAAACTCGTGTACCAACACCTTTGCCAAAGGTTATTGGAATTCATAAATTCCAATGCCCTGGAAAAACTAATCCATAGTCCCACCAGGGGCTCCAATATCCTAGACCTGGTCATTATCAACATGGGAAATCGATGCTCCACACTTATGGTCACCCCCTTGTTGGTCAGGTCTGACCATAAGCTAATCACCCTTAACATCCACATCCCACCCCCACCCCCCCAGTAAGGAAATGTCCATAAAAAACTTCTCTAAAGCCAACTTCATGCTACTCAAATCAGAAGTGACAAAATTCATGACAGCCATGCAGACGGGAACTGAAGGTTCGACTGCTGAATCCTACATTATGGAACTGTAGGAGCACATCCACTCATGCATGAATCATGCCATCCCAAATAGAACCAAGATGCTTTCCTCAAAAAAAAGGAATCCAATCTGGTGGTCCCCTGTCATAAACAAACTTCACAACAAAAGGAAGAAACTGTTGCAGAAAAGAGGAAAATCCCAGGATG
Source organism: Protopterus annectens (assembly GCF_019279795.1). Classification (NCBI taxonomy): domain Eukaryota; kingdom Metazoa; phylum Chordata; order Ceratodontiformes; family Protopteridae; genus Protopterus; species Protopterus annectens. The sequence goes on from NC_056737.1 coordinate 1,254,669,431, forward strand.
CAAAAAACTCCCTTACCAGCCTCAGTAAGAAGCTGAGATCCCTCATAAAATCCTGCAAAGCTAGTTATGAAAATAAAATTGCCAAAGATTCCAAAGACAACCACAAGGCATTCTAGAACTATGTCAAGAATCTAAGATCTGCTCTGAGCTACAACAGAATGGCATTAAATATACTGATCCCAAGGATATTGCCAATATCCCGGCTGATCAATTCAGTGCTAACTTCACCCCCTCTCACCCTCTAAATGGCCCATGTCAGTACCAGAAAATTGCCAAATTCTGGTAATAATAGCCACACAGGTAAAAAAACACACTCTCCAAAGCTAAAAATATAGCATCCATGAGACCAGATGACATCCCGAGCTGTGTATTACATGAACTACAAAATGAACTGGCACCTCACCTAAGTGTCATGTTTAATCATAGCCTCACCTCAGGCTTCATGCCCACTGAGTGGTGCACAGCTACAGTTATTCCACTACACAAGGGGGGATCCACCTTGGATCCCGGGAACTACTGTCCCATCAGTCTGACGAGCCTGATCTGCAAGGCCATGGAACGTATTATCATGGAACTTATAAACAAAGACATTGGCAACCTTCAAACATTGGACCCCACCCAGTTTGGGTTTGTGAAGGGCCGATCTTGTCTCCTGAACCTGATTGACTTCTTTGAATCAGTCTCCAGAGCCATGGACAAGGATCAGGCGGTCCACACAGCCTATCTGGACCTTGCCAAGGCCTTTGACACCATCCTCCACTCTGGAATCATAGATAGACTTACTAAGCTGGGCATCAGTCCCTACGTCACTCGATGGGTTGCCAACTGGCTTACTGACAGAACCCACACTGTAAAAGTAGCCGACTCCAAATCCCACTCCAGACAAGTGACAAGTGGTGTACCTCAGGGTTCAGTCCTGGGACCTCTCTTGTTTGGCATCTACTTCTCTGAAGTACAGGCCAAAACTAAGGGATTCTGGCTAACAAAGTTTGCAGATGACTGCAAACTGGGAGCCATTATTGAATCCCCAAATGATGTGGATACTCTACAAAAGGGCCTTACAGAAACAGATGCTTGGTGCCAGAGCCATGGGCTCAAGCTCAATGCCAAGAAATGTATAGTTATCCCCTTTGGGAAAAAAACTTGTACCCGTGAATTACCACATAGGTGGCAGTACACTAAACACCGAAAGTGTTATAAGAGACTTAGGGACACAGGTGGACAGTGGTCTCACCTTCGATAACCACATCGCCACAACAGTCAGGAAATCCTTTTATGTGGCACACATCATCACTAAGGTCTTTTCATCCAGAAAAAAGGAGGTCATTGTCCCACTGTACTCATCCCTCATTAAACCCATTATAAAATACAATGCCCCATTTGGTATGTACCTCTCAAGACATCTGCAACAACTGGAAAGGCCACAGAAATACCTCACTAAAATAATCACAGGCCTACGCTGACCACCTGTCTCATATCGTCTACTCAGAGGTGATCTCCGCTTAACATACAAGGCCATGTCAAACCCAGAGCTATTGGACATGCTACACTTAAAGACTGACTCCAAATCCAGCTCCAGACAAGTGACAAGTGGAGTACCTCAGGGTTCAGTCCTGGAACTGCTCTTGTTTGGCATCTACTTCCTGAGGTACAGGCCAACACTAAGGGAATCTGGCTAACAAGGTTCGCAGATGACTGCAAACTGGGAGCCATTATTGAATCCCCAAATTATTTGGATATTCCACAAAAGGGCCCTACAGAAACAGATGCTTGGTGCCAGAGCCATGGGCTCAAGCTTAATGCCAAGAAATGTATAGTTATCCCCTTTGGGAAAAACTTTGTACCCATGAATTATTACATAGGCGGCGGTACACTAAACACTGAAAGTGTGATGAGAGACTTAGGGACACAGGTGGACAATGGTCTCACCTTCGATAACCACTTTGTCACAAGAGTCAGGAAATCCTTCTGTGGCACACCGCATCACTAAGGGCTTTTCATCCAGAAAAAGAGGTCATTGTCCCACTGTACTCAGCCCTCATTAGACCGATTATAGAGTACAATGCCCCATTTGGTATGTACCTCACAAGACATCTGCAACAGCTGGAAAGGTCACAGAAATACCTCACTAAAAGAATCACAGGTCTAAAGCAGATGCCCTATGCTGACTGTCTAAAAACACTTCAGCTATACTCTGTGGCATATCCTTTACTCAGAGGCGATCTCTGCTTGACATACAAGGCCATGTCAAACCCTGAGCTATTGGACATGCTTCACTTAAAGAAATCCCAATCCCTCAGAGCCACATGCTCCAGGGATCTAAACCTTGTCATCACAATAAACAAAACATGCTAGTGGGATAGGTTCATGACCCAGAGACTCCCCAGACTCTGGAATAGACTGCCCATCTTTGGCCCTCTTCAAAAGCAACCTTGACAATTGGATGGGAGAAAGGAAATTCACCCCGGGGATCATGTCAGTTGCCCTGCTAGACAAGGGTCCAGGGAAGTAAATAGCATGGGAAGAAATAGCCAGGGAATTGTTATGGTTAGGCTTGTAAGAGCCCTAGGGCCGATAGCCTAGTACCAACCTATGAATATATGAATGTGTCGAGGGGAAGATGATGCTCTCCTGGATGGTTTCCAGTTTGGCCTATATTTTAATCTGCAAGTTGCTGGAGTATTCTTGGAAGTCCCAAAAGTAATTTTTTTTTCACTTCCTGTTGTGTGTGTGTGTGTGTGTGTGTGTGTGTGTGTGTGTGTGTGTGTGTGTGTGTGTGTTGACAGAGAGACGGAAGTAATAGCAGGAGATTGTTTCTTACTTGAAATTACTTCCAGTTATTGATGGCAGAAGGACACATGGAAGCTGAAAGAATGACTTGGAGATGGAGAAGAAAAGATAAACTCTGGCAGTCACTTTTTCAGTTTCTGCCTGAGCTAGGACACAACTTTGGAAATGTTAGCACAGAATCTGAAGGAAGTACATATGCAAATTGAAGTACAGTCTAACCTGTTCTTAAGGGAAGAAAAACACTGAACTTTAGAAATGTATAGGTTCATAGGATGATACTAGGCTATTGGCATGGAGGCCCTTATAAGCCTAGCCAAGAATTTCCGCTGTGTTCCCACAAAGTCAGCACCTGTTTCCCCTGCCCAGTAGGGACACAGGTGGGATCCCAGGGGTGTATTTTCTGTTTCCCATCCCATTGTCCAGGTACCTCTTAAAGAGGGCTAGAGATGTGCTCTGCTTGACATGGAGAGGGAGTGTATTCCACAGATGGGTGAGTCTTTGGGACAGAAATCTATCCCACCAAGTTCTACTAATGTCACAGACCAGGTTGATGCCTTGCATGTGGGTTGTGCAAGTGGAGTTTGACTTACAGATATGCAGCAACTCCATCAAGGTTGGGTCTAAGATGGCCTTCTATGCCAGACACAGGTCACCTCTGAGCAGTCTGTATGGGACTGAGTAGAGGGACAGGGCTTTTAGCCTATCTGTATAGGATAGGTGTTTTGAGACCCTGGATTGTCCTAGTCAGGAACCTTTGTGGTCACTCTGGCTGCTGCATGTGCTTGGCAAAGTACACCCAAAGGGGGCATTGTACTCGATAATGGGACTGTTAAGGGAAGAGTACAGGGATGTTATGACCTCCTTGTTCCTGAATGAAATACCCTTATTTATGTGGGGGTCCATGTAGAAAGCCTTCCATACAACAGAGGCAATGTGGTGGTCAAAAGTCAGGTTGCTATCAACCTGGGTGCCAAAGTCCCTCATGACTGACTGTAAAACTACAGATATGAATGGAAGGAATACAGAGAATTTATGTAGTCTGACTGAAATTGTTCTGACTAAGAATGTTTTTTGTTTAATGGGCAACCATTTTTGCAACAAAGTGGTGTGGCCATGGGAACACCCATGGCCAATACATATGCAAATATAGTATTACCTGAATGGGAAAGTGAGTTTATAAATAATATTAATAATCCTTTTAAAGATAATGTATATTTCTATCAGCATTTTGTTGATGACTGCTTTATAATCTGGAAAGGATCATTGAATGATCTGAATGCTTTTGTTCATTATTTGAATGGTACTACTTCCTTTTTACAACTTAAGATGACCTTTTCTAATACTGATATTGTATTCTTAGATGTCCATCTACTTAAGGAACGGGGCAACTAGTCATGACTGTATATAGGAAAGAAATACAAGTTGATAGATATACACATGCCAAGAGTATGTGCACAGTAAGCATATTTTTAAAGGTATATTAAAGGGTCAATTTTTAAGAATTAGCAAACTTAATACTGATGAAGTGAGATGTAAAGAGCAAATGGAACAATTTGTAAATAGGGGTTATGATGTTGAATTAGTAAAGAGCATCATAAATTGTACCCTAAAGGATAGAATATACCAAGCTTGCCCTATATTTGGAGAGAAGGCAGTTATGGCCATGACGTCTGAAGGGAGAAAGCAGGAACATTTTCAGTAAGGTATGTTACTACATACACGAATAGAGTTAAACAAGTAGAAAACATTATCCGCAAGCACTGGCAGATATTAATGACTATGCAGGAGCTTATCCCAATTTTGGGACATACACCTAGATTTACCTATAGGAATAGCTTAAATTTGAAAAGTCAGTTATGTTATAAAGACTTTAAAATGAATATAACTATTCCTAGGGTGACTAGATATGGGACTGTTTCATGCAAAGGTTGTAGTTGTAAAGACATCTGTGAAGAACAGTATTTTCAGCATTCTGTTACAGGTGTAAGATATGAAATCAGATGTCAGGCAAACTGCAATACCATGTTTATAGTTTACTTAGGAACATGTAAAAAGATGTAGATGTTTTTATGTTGGAAAATGTTCTAGACGTCTAAGAGATTGAATAATTGAATATGTCAGAAATTAAAAGGAAGGTAGAAACTAATGCATTAGCTAAGCATATTGTTGACAATGATGAAACACATATTTTTAGATTTAAAGTGGTAGAAATAATACATAAAAATATTAGAGAAGGAGATATGATAAATAGACTGGATGTGGCTGAATATAAATGGATTACACTGTTTGAAGCTGATAAGTACCCTGGACTAAATAACATGAATACAATAAAACCTGTCCTGGCTAGAAAACAAAAGCAATATAAATAAATTAGTATATTTAATATTCTTCCATATTATTTCATAAAAGGTATATTTATTCTTCCATACTATTTCATAAAAGTTGTTTTATGAAAAATGGCCTCTTTAAAAAGAAAGGTTCTAATTTTATTTGCATAATTAATTATTTTTATAAATGTATCCGTTGGCTGTCATGTGTTGTTTAAACTGAAATATAAAATCATGTGATTTTAAATGTTAACTAAACACTGTTGAAGGGAGTTTTTCCTGAAAGCATTGTTAGAATAAACTGAACGTTTCTACTGGCTGGTGTGTGCTTTTGGAATTTAAGACAGTGCCCAGCTTGCAGTCATCTGCAAACATGGTCAGTCACAGACCACCGGTTTTGGCTTGCACCTCAGAAAAGTATATCCCAAACAGTAGAGGCCCAAGATCACTCCTTGGGGTACATCACTCGTTACGGGTCAACTACTATAGGTGGCTTCCCCTATTTTGACTGAGTGGGTTCTATCAGTGAGCCAGATAGCTACCCATCTGGTAACATATGGGTTGATGCCTAGCTGGGAGAGTTTATCTATTATGCCTGAGTTGGGAATAGTGTCAAAGTCTTTGGCTAGGTCAAGGTAAGCATTGTGCACTGTTTTCCCCTCATCCATTGCTTTGATGACATTTTCAAAGAAGTCGACCAAGTTTAATAGGTATGAGCACCCTTTGACAAAACCAAGCTGTGTGTGGTCAAGTGTTTGGAGGTTGCCAATGTCCTTGTTTATAAGGTCCATGATGCATTCCATGGCCTTGCATATCAGGCTAGTTAGGCTGATGGGCCTATAATTGCTTGGGTCAGTGGATGATCCACTTTTGTGTAGAGGGATGACAGTGGCTGTCCTCCATTTGGCTGGGACAAAGACGGCGCCATGTTTGGTTGAATAGGGTGTGTAATGGAGCTGAGAGCTCATTCCTGAGTTCATGTAGGATACAGCCAGGGATGTTATCAGGTCCCATGGAGACTGTATTTTTTTACCTTTGAGAGGGCATTGAAGACCTGATCCCTGGTGATGAGGGGAGGGGGCAGATGTGAGAGATGTCCTGGTTTACTGATCGGAGGACATGGGGGTGAAGTTTTCACTGAACCTATCTGCCAGCAGGTTGGCTATATCTATGGCATTTGTGTATTTGATGTTACTGACTACCAGTTCAGAGCAGATTTGGGTGTTACCTTTGAGATTGCGAATGTATGTGAAGAAGGCCTTGTGACTGTCCTTAGTGAATGCGGCCAATTTGGACTCAAAGTTAGCCTTAGAGGATTTCTCCAGTGACCTTATTTACTTATTCAAAGGAGAGATTGCTTCCAACTTGGCACCTACTCCTTCTTGGTCATGGACAGCAATTTCTTCCTTTTATTATAGAGTTTGTTTATTGCTGCTGTCCACCAGACAGGTTTACTGTTCCTTGAGGAAGATGATTTGTTCTTGTCAGGTATTGCTGAGTCCATACAGCTATGTATGTGCGCATATAGTTTTTTAGTGTAGGCTTGGACATTAGTGCTACCTCCAACTGAAGGGACAGTGGGTGTAAAACTATAGGCAGGCCTCAGCCAACACAAGATGGTGCAGCAGGAAACACAGGAATCACACAAACAGATCTGGATACAGCAAAACTTGTGACCAGACTATGCTAAAGATACTTAAACGCTGTTTAGGTCGATTTAACACAGGAGAATAGATACACATTTAAATATAATTGTAACAATCAAGAGCAAACTGAATTAAACAAATTAACCAATACAAAAGCTCAAAACTGAGCCCTGTTCCAGCAACCTTCAATCAGACAAGTTCTAATTGCATATTCCTGCCATTAGGGTGCAGGGGAACCCTCTCCAAGAAAAGATGGCCTGGATTAGTGCTCAAGTTATACAAAGAGAGCTAGATTCAGTAGGTCTGAATTTAGTCTATGCTACAGCAAACAAGGTGCACCAATTTCAGAAGGAAACAGTTCAAGCAAACAGGCACAATAAGCCTTCAACCAGCAATTCCCAGCTCAGAAGGGCAGAATCTACTCTCTCTTCCCACACAAATGTAGACCACATACCTTCTTTATGTAAAATAACTGGCTTGAATCCCAAGTGCTTAAACCAGAATTAAGATACTTTTAGAATAACAGACACTTAGGCTTCAACCAGCAATTTCCAACTTAGAAGGATGTAAGCTTCCTCTCCTGCCACAAGAGTGTAGACCAAAAACCTTAATATAAAACAACTGGCCTGAAGCCTAAATGCTTAAACCAAAAGGCTTAAAATAACAGTTACAGTTTAATCAAGCTACTAACAAGAAGTCATAAATACAGCAGAATATGCAATTAAATACTTTTAAGAACAAGAAGCAAAAGCAAAATAAAGTAATAATGTAGGAAGAAACACAAGTATAGTAAAAGCATATGAATAAAGTGCAATTTATTTGAATTTTTTAGGTTAAGTTGGAAGGGATGAAACAAGATAATTCAAGGTTGAGAAACTAAGGGGGTGGGCCTTCCCAAATGATCTCTCCCTACTCAGTAGAATGAGCTGATGAGATGGGACTGGGAAGAGTGTCCAAAATGAGATTTATAGCAGGGGCGGGCAACTAGAAAGCCACCAAATTTAAGAACACAATGAGGACTGGGTTGGTAGTAGGAGGGAAAATGTAGCCAGAGATGAGCGATATTCAGATCAATGCAGACTGCACAAACATTTCAACTAAATACATATATTTCTAAATAAAAGAGCAATGATGTTTCTTTTTCTTCCAGCTGTTCCCATTAGGGGTCACCACAGCAGATCATCTGTTTCCATTTCTTTATATCCTCTATATCTTGCTCTGTCACACCACCCACCTGCATGTCCTCTCTCACCACATCCAAAAACCTTATTTTAGGCCTTCCTCTTTTCCTCTTACCTGACAGCTTGATACTTAGCATCCTTTTCCCAATATAGCCAGCATCCCTGCTCAGCACATGTCCAAACTAATGCAATTTTGCCTTTCTGGCTTTGTCTCCAAACTGTCCAACCTGGGGTGACTCTCTATTATACTTATTCCTAATCCTGTCTACTCTTGTCACATCCAGTGCAAATCGTAACATCTTTAAATCTGCCACATCCAGCTTTGACTCCTGCCTTTTTGTCAGTGTCACTGTTTTCAACCCATATAACATAGCTGGTCTCACTACCCTCTTGTAGACCTTCCCTTTCACTCTTACTGGTACTCATCTGTCACAAATCACTCCTGACTCTCTTCTCCACCCTGCCTGTACTCTCTTCTTCACCTCTCTTCCACAGTCGCCATTACTCTGAACTATTGATCCCAAGTATTTAAACTCATCCACCTTTGCCAACTCTACTCCCTGCATCCTCACCATTCCTCTATCCTCCCTCTCATTCACACACATATATTCTTTCTTAGCCCTGCTGACCTTCATTCCTCTCCTCTCTAGAGCATATCTCCACCTCTCCAGGGTTTCCTCAACCTGTTCCCTACTCTCACTACATTATCACAATGTCATCTGCGAACATCATAGTCCATGGGGACTCTTGTCTGATCTTGTCTGTCAACCTGTCCATCACTACTGCAAATAAGAAAGAGCTCAGAGCTGATCCTTGATGTAATCCCACCTCCACCTTAACTGCATCTGTCACTCCCACTGCAGATCTCACTGCTGTCACACTACCCTTGTACATATCCTGTACCACTCTTACATACTTCTCTGCCACTCCCGACTTCCTCATACAATACCACAACTCCTCTCTAGGCACCCTGTCATATGCTTTCTCTAAGTCCACAAAGACACAATGCAACTCCTTCTGACCTTCTCTGTACTTCTCCATCAACACTTTCAGAGCAAACATTGCATCTGTAGTGCTCTTTCCTGGCATGAAACCATACCGCTGATCACTAATCATCACCTCCCTTCTTAACCTAGCTTCTACTACTCTTTCCCATAATTTCATGCTGTGACTAATCAATTGCATCCCTCTGTAGTTACTACAGCTCTGCACATCACCCTTATTTGTAAACATCGGTAACAAAACACTTTTTTTTTCACTCCTCAGGCATCCTCTCACTTTCCAAGATTTTATTAAACAATCTGGTCAAAAATTTCACTGCCATTTCTCCTAAACACCTCCAAGCTTCCACAGGTATGTCATCTGGACCAACAGCCTTTCCATTCTTCATCCTCTTCATAGCTATCCTTACTTCCTCCTTGCTAATCCATTGCTTTTCCTGATTCACTATCCCCACATCATCCAACCGTCTCTCTCTCTCATTGTCTTCATTCATCAGCCCCTCAAAGTACTCTTTCCATCTGCTCAACACACTCTCCTCACTTGTGAGTACATTTCCCTCATTATCCTTTATCACCTTTACCTGCTGCACATCTTTGCTAGCTTAGTCCCTCTGTCTAGCCAATCGGTACAAGTCCTTTTCTCCCTCCTTAGTGTCCATCCTTTCATACAACTCTCCATACACCTTATCCTTAGCCTTTGCCACCTCTCTCTTCCCCATGCACCTCATCTCCTTATACTCCTGTCTACGTTCTTCATCTCTCTGACAATCCTACATCTTCTTCACCAACCTCTTTCTCTGTATACTCTCCTGTACTTCCTCATTCCACCACCAGGTCTCCTTGTCATCCTTCCTCTGTCCAGATGTCACACCAAGCACCTTTCTAGCCATCTCTCTTACTAGCTCTGCTGTAGTTACTCAGCTGTTCAGTAACTCTTCACTGCCACCCAGTGCCTGTCTTAACTCTTCTCTGAACTCCACCTCACAATCACCCTTTTTCAGTTTCCACCGTTTGAATCTTGGTGCTGCCCTCACACTCCTCCTCCTCTTCTTGGTCACCAATGTCATTCTACAGATCACCATTATATGCTGCCTAACTACATGCTGTTTCTCAGCTCCCCCTACTAATTAACTAATGCTATTCACAGTTTGCAAAGGAATTCTTTGGTAACTTTTTAAAACTGACCCTAGTTAAGAATTCTTAAAATTACAACAGGACAGAAAACATTAAGCAAAACAGATGTAATATTAGAATATGATACAAAATAGAAGTGATCAAACCTTAAATGAAGAGCTTCAAATCAAAATTAAATGTAGCCAGAGATGAACGATATTCAGAGCAACGCAGACCACACAAATATTTCAGCTAAATACAGATGTTTTTAAATAAAAGAGTAATGCTGTTGCTCAGCTCCCCCCAGTAATTAACTGGTGCTATTCACAGTTTGCAAAGGAATTCTTTGGTAACTTTTTTTAACTGACCCTAGGCAAGAACTCTTAAAACTCCAACAGTATAGAAAACTTAAAACAAATGTAATACTAGAATAAGATACAAAATGGAAGTGATCACACAGCTTCAAATCAAAATTAAATATAGCCAGAGATGAGCCATATTCAGAGCAATGCTGACCACACAAACACTTCAGTTAAATACATTTTTGACAGAGTTAAGTGAGACTGTTCTTTATCCATAGTTGAATGTTTGCTGAATTTGAGCAACAGTACCACTGTATGTATGGCATTATTTTTTGATGCAGAATCTGACTTTAAGTGAATAAACAATGGTTTTGTGGATTCCCAGAAAAAAAACTGCACTAAATTCTTATTTGCATCTGCTGGCATTCTGTGAAGTCTGTCATAAAGCATTT